>NW_024467590.1:487957-491891 GCF_000804445.1 Metarhizium album ARSEF 1941
TAGTAGCTTAGCTTAGTAATACTAAAAGAAGAACTTATAAGGCAAAAATATAAAGATAGAGATAGCACTATTAACTTAGCTTAAGCTTTATAGAGCCTTAGAGTTATATACTAAGAAGCTATAAATCTAGCTAAATTTAACTATATTCTACAGCTAATTTAAGTTAATATAGAGGCAGATAATAAGCTCTTAGCGCTTATAAAGTACTTATAGAAGAAGCTTAATAAGAAATTAGCTAAGGTAAAGGCTAAAGTATAGTTTTAAGGCAAGGCAGTAATATAGCTGCTTTATACCTAGGTTAATATTAATAGATATATAGACTAAATAGTATAATAACTCTAGGAGATGGTAGATAATACTATACTAAAGAGAGCACTAAGGCCTTCTTGCTAGAAATAGTAGTAGAGCTAGTATATAATAAAGGTAGTATTAAACGTAAAGAGAGTAAAATAAGCATAGCACTAAGGCCTTCTTGCTAGAAATAGTAGTAGAGCTAGTATATAATAAAGGTAGTATTAAACGTAAAGAGAGTAAAATAAGTATAGCGCTACAAATAAACAATAGCTAACTAGAAATACTGCCTAAAGGCTAACTTAGTATAAAGCTAAATTACTACTAAGAAATATAGAAGCACTTAGTATAAAACTCTCTACTATATAAATATAAGAAACAATAAGATATAGCAGCTAGAAAGATAAGCCTACTTATATAGCTATATTCTACTTAAACTTATATAGCTTCTAGCTCTACTTTATAATAAAGAACTTAATACAGCTAACGCTAACTAGAAATACTGCCTAAAGGCTAACTTAGTATAAAGCTAAATTACTACTAAGAAATATAAAAGCACTTAGCATAAAACTCTTTACTATATAAATATAAAAAATAATAAGATATAGTAGCTAGAAAGATAAGCCTATCTATATAGCTATATTTTACTTAAACTTATATAGCTTCTAGCTCTACTTTATAATAGAGATTAATATAGCTAACCTAGCTGTATGCCTAGAGGAGAAGGCAGACATTCTTGCTATAAAATTCTTTCTAGAGCTAACTACTAATATTAGTAATATAGTAGACTTAGCTTTTTGCTAGCTTAATAGTATACTTATACTAGTAGACTAATAGTTTATAGATGCTAGGATATATAAAGCCTTTATAAAGATAGCAAGCTAGAAAGCCCCTAGAGATAATAAAATGCTAGCTAGCCTTTTAAAAGCCTATAAAGCCTCTCTTATAAATATTCTTACTTACCTACTAACTAGAGTAGCTAAATATACTTATTTTCTAGCTTAGTTCTAAACTACTAAAGTAATTATTCTCTATAAGCCTAGAAAAATACTTATAGACTTAAGGCAGGCTAGGGGGTAGCACTTTATATTACTACTTAATATTATAGGCAAGGTATTAAAGGCTATAATAGCAGCCTAAATTATAGCTATTACTAAGGCAGAAAGTATACTACTAAATATATAAATAAGCAATAGAGCTAATAAGTTGATAGAGGTTACACTAAGAGTAGTTACTAAAGCAGTAAAGATAGCTTAAAGCTAGTATAGTATTACCTTACTACTATAGCTAAATATTAGTAGAGTATTTAATATAGTTAGCTACTTAAAGCTACTTACTATATTGCTTAAAGTAGAGGTACTAAAATAGCTTATAGCTTATATTTAAGCTATTATTAACTTAAGAACAAGCTAGCTCTACTTTAATAGATAAATATTAAGAGTATACTAAATTCTAGCTAGAGTGCTATAAAGCTTGCCTTTATTGCTTATTCTCTTCCTTCTATATACTATACTATTATATACTTAGCTTTAAGCAGCTAATATAATTATAGCAGTAAGCTTTACTAATAATATAAATATTTTAGTATTTAGAAGAAATATAGAGCAGACCTAGAGGCAGCTTAAGAGCGCCTAGAATATATATATAGCTTAGGCAAGGGAAGTAGAGGTTAAATTTAACTTAGCAAAAAGTAAGCTACTATACTTTAGCTAGGCTAAAGAGCTATACTAAACTTAAATATAGCTAAGCGCTAATAAAATTATACTAAAGAAGAGCTATAAGTTTCTAAGTATTTAAATTAATAGAAAGCTAAAGTAGAACTATTATAGAGCTTAAATAGAGAAGAAATTAGCTGTATAATAGCTTGCTCTTACTATACTCTTAGCCTTAGCTTAAGGCAGTATATACTCTAGTAGATAGGCTCTTTATATAGTAGTAGTCTAGAGCGTTATTGCTTATAGTATAAGTATATTCTATATGCCTACTTAAGTTTAAAGCAAGCCTAGAGGGGTTGCTAAATAACTTATAGTAGAGTAATTATAGTGCCTTTAGGCTATTACTAAAGTATATAAAGCTATACTAATTTTACACCTAGAGGCAGAGGCAGTAGTCTCTCTACTAAACCTCTATTTTAACTACTTAAAGTATAAGTTTAAAGATTAATTAGAGAAAATAAATATAGTAGGTTAAATCTAGACTACTTATAGTATAGTAGTAAGAGTTCTAAAGAAAAAGAAGAGGCTTTAGTAGAAACTAAACAAAAAAAACTAGCAGTAAATATAAGCCTAGAGCTTAGCTAGAGCTGCTAAGGCTATAATATAGTAAGAATAGTAATAGCAATAAAATAACTAGCACTAAAATACTAAGCTAGCCTACTAATAGTATAGCTAGAAGGCAACTAAGAATATACTTCTACTAAGTATACTAAAATGGATAACCTAGCTATATAAAAGCCTATATAAATATAAAACTACTATATTAATCTAGCTATAAATAGGCAAGATAGAGCTAAATAAGTTTCTCTACTATAAGTAAGTATATATACTAAGCATAGAGTTGCCTCTATATAGGTGTAGAACTAAGAAAGAAGATATATACTATATTATTTTATTATGCTTACTCTATATAGATATAAAGCTACTAAATTAGCTATAGAATAATAGAGAGGTTAAATAAGCTTTAGCCTGCTCTAAGCTAGCTGTAAAGCTAACTTAGTAGTTTATTAATATAGGCTAAATAACTTATTACTAACTAGCAGTAAAACTAGCTAAAGAGTAGAAGGTATAACTACTTAACTAAACGCTTAAAGTAGAATTATAGTAATACTAGTAGAATGCTAGCTTATAGGCATAATAATAAAGAAGCTAAAAGTTATTAAGTTTATTACTATAGAAAAAATAAAAAACAAGAAATACTAAGCTTATAGTATTACAGCTAGTAATACTACTAAAGGCAGCTTAATTTTAGGCTGCTCTCTACCTACCTACCTACTTTTCCCCTCTTAAATTTTCCCTTCTTTATCTTAAAAAGAGTTATAACTTCTTTAGTGCCTCTTTACGCTAAGTCTAGCTGTAAGGCTCTTCCACTTTATTATAATAGTATATATCGGCTAATTAAGGGACCCTTTATATATAGTATAGGTATAATGGATAGAGCTTATGTAATCTAGTTGATTACTAAGCATAAGATAATAGGGATTCTTAAGGTATAATAGAAGTGACTTTAGATATAGTATAAAATTGTATGTAATAGTATGTATTAAAGAATGTAGTTGTAGAGGCTTAATTTCCTCTCTATTTAGTTGGGGGGAAGGAGGGTTATTTATAGGTAAATCCTATAGTAGGGCTGCCGGATTAGGCATAGATAGTAGCTTAAAATAACCTTAGAGGCTAAAAATAACTCTTGTAGCTGATTTCCTGCTATAGGGTAGATTAGCCTTTATAGCTTATTAGTGTTTTTGTTGAATTTCAGCCAGCATTCCTCTCTTAACCTTAATTATATATGCTAAGGAATGTAGGCGTAAAGCATATTAAATCCTTGCATATAAAATGTATGCAAACGTTCCTTGTAGGCAATTTGTGTGCTGCAGTTGTTTCCCTTGTTTTTGTAGGTGTTTTTTATAGTAGGCAGTATCTGCCGCTAA
>NW_024467590.1:492183-495205 GCF_000804445.1 Metarhizium album ARSEF 1941
AAGAGGTTAAAAGAGAAAGAAAAAAGAGAAGAAAGTTAAAGAGAGTCTAGCTAGCTTTATATTTAATAGAAGCCTAGATTTAGTATAGTAGCTATACTAGCTATAGCTAGCTATAAGGCTAAGAGGTAATTTATATATAAAATAAATATAAAGTAAATCTAAATATATAAGCTATTATAGCTAAATACTAGATATTTATATTAGCAGCTATATAATAGTATAGAACTAAGCTAGCCTACCTTTAAGAGAGCAATAAATATTATACTATACTAAGATAGTTTATATCCCTAGAAAGTAGAGATAATTAGGAACTAATAAATAAAATAGAGAATTAAGTAGGCATAGAATAGCTCTAGTATAAAGCTAGAGTTAAGCTATAGCTAGCTGTAAAGCTAAGAGGTAATTTATATATAAAATAGAAGTAAGGTAAATTTAACTATATAAGCTATTATAACTAAATACTAAATATTTATACTAGTAGTTATATAATAGCTTAAAACTAAACTAGCCTACTTTTAAGATAGCAATAAATAATATACTATATAGAGATAAATTATATCTCTAGAGAGAGAGAATAATTAAAGGCTAGAGAATATAGCAGGAGAATAAATAAAAGCAGTATAGCTCTAGCGCAGAGCTAGAGGTAGGCTTAGTTTTTAGGAGTTATTAGCTTCTCTAGAATACAGCTAGCAAAGCTAGCAATATTTATATATACATAGAAGACAAGCAGATTCTAGCTAGCATAAAGCTAGAGCTGCTCTAGGGAGTAAAAACAGAAGCAGGCAGAGTTTTTCTTCCTACTAAAGAGTTTTCTAGGCTTAATATAAAAAGAAGATATACTAGTTATATAGCTTTATAGCTATATAGTTAGATTCACCTTACTTCCGTCTTGTGCGTAAATTACCTCTCGGCTTTGCAGCTAGCTATAGCCTGACTTCAGCCTTATGCTGGGTTTTAATAAGTATTACTAATACTTTTTTTTATGTAACTAAAAACTTTTATTTTAAAAGATAAACTATTACTATATATACCTCTCTTTCTATTTTGCTTTTATTTTGCCTTTACTACTCTAAGTACTATATAGTTTATACTATATAGCTAATTTAGTTTTAGCTAGGCTACTACTAGTATACTCTCTCCTCTGCCTCTACTGCTTCTGCTATAATACTTTAATGCCTACTATATAGATAAGTATACTATAGAAAGCAACTTTAATAATAATAACCTTTTTAATAGAGAGAAAGTTTTAGAAATATATATACTATATTAATATAAGCTTATTAATACTAGCTCTACTAATTATATCTCTAGCTTTACTATAGCTTATAAGTAGTACTATAAAACTTATAAAAAGTATATTTAAAAGGTATATCTTTATACTTTAAACTTTAAGCTATACTATTAATAAAAGAAAGTATAGTAAATATAACTTATAAATACTAGTAAATATATTATATTTATTATATATAAAAAGTTAAGTAAAAGCTTTAGTATATATATTAAATTTTCTATATAATTTAATTCTACTACTAAAAAGTTTAATATATTATTAAATTAAGCTTATATTACCTCTAGTTCTATTTACTCTTTATATATACTACTTAATTTATTCTTTAGTAATATAGCTACTAGCGCTAATTTATAAGTGCTAGTACTTACTAATATATTAATACTTACTTACTATAGATATATACTGCCTTCTAACTAGTAAATACTAGTAAGTCTTTTCTAGAGCTAAGCTACTATAGCTTAAAATATTAAGTAAATACTATATAAGTAGTAAGTAAAGTAAGTAGAGTTATACTATAAGTATACTAACTAGTAAAAGCTAACTTATACTTTAGTTAATATACTTTATAGTAAAGTAACTTTCTATAGCTAATATATCTACTTTTATACCTCTAGAAGCTTAACTTATCTTTATAGTAGAGAAGAAAGTAGTTATAAAGATAATAGTATTTAGAATACTATTCTCTATCTGCTTTCTTCTTCTTTTAGTAACTAGTTTATTAATTTAACTAGCAATAATATATACTAAAAGTCTCTTAATAAAAGAGAGAACTTATTTTAGTAGGCGCTATAGTAAGTATAAGTTAAGTATATATTAAGCTTTATATTTATTTTATCTTCTCTTTTTTCTTTCTCTTTTAAGCTTCTATTACAATATAATATAAGGCCTAGATGCAAAACAGCAGCAGGCAGGGTTTTTCTTCCTAGTTAGAGGGTTTTCCAGGCCTAAAATAAGGAGCAGATGTACTAGTTATATAGCTATAATAGCTATCTAGGGTAATAAATATATATATTTATTTTATACTAGCTCTAACTTTAGAGAGTGTGATGGACTGGCCCTATTGGGCCATAGCGGGTGCCAGCCGCAGTCATCCCAGCGATGCTGGAGCCCTTGACCGTTGAGTCAAAAGGGTTTTACTACTAAAATTTCCTTTACTTTATATTTATAAGTCTTTTTACTTTAAAGAGTTTTATCTGCCTTAATTAGTACTAGTAGTAAGTAGAAGTTCTAAAGTACTTAGCTAAGTAGTAAGTTAAATATTATTTACTTAATAAAGTCTATATAAAATACTAAGTATATACTATATAAAACATTTAATTTTACTATTAATAAAGAGAGTACTTTAATTACTATATACTTTACTATAACTTAATTAAGTTTTCTACTAAAGTAATTTATCTTAATATTATAAAGGTTATAAATAAAGCTATATATAAGTATAACTTAAGCTTAGTTATTTTTATAGAAATAACTAAGTATTTTAGAATAATACTATAAAAGTAAATAGTAGTATTTCTATAGTACTTTTCTTTAAGTGCTAAAGAAATACTACTACTTACTTTTATAGTATTATCTTAAAATACTTGGTTATTTCTATAAAAATAACTAAGCTTAAGTTATACTTATCTATAGCTTTATTTATACTTATACTAGTAACTATTAAATTATAATTATTTAGAGCTAATTAATATACTATAAAGTAATTTACTTAATTAACTTACTTAAAGTAGA
>NW_024467734.1:0-1541 GCF_000804445.1 Metarhizium album ARSEF 1941
AAAGGCTTTAAAAGCTCTAAAAACTCTTATAAAGATATAATTTCAGCAAAATATCTATATTATTTACAGAGATAATAATCTAGGCCTTTAACTAGATTATAGTGCTTAGTTAGCTAAAACCAGCATTATAGATAAGCCTACAGCCCCTTATACCCCTGCTTCAAATAGCTCTATAGAGCAGTTAGAAGGTATTATAGCTACTAAAGCTAGGGTCTTAAGGCTATCTTTAAATTTACCCTCTAAATTATAGCCTAAATTCTAGTTAGCTGCTGTCTATTTATACAACAGAACCTTAAAGCATTATATATCTAAAAACCCTAATAAAACTTCTAAAAATCCTAACAAAGAACCTAAAAACGCTTATTAAGCTATACCTTTCAAAAGATTACACGCTTATCTAGCTGAAAATAAGCTAGATACTAGCTATACTAACTATTTAAAGCTTAATATAGAGCATTTAAAGGCCTACAGCTGCAAGGCTTATCTGCTTACTAAGCAAGCTATATAAGGTTATTAAAAACAAGCCTTAAAAACAGAACTACACGCTAAAATAAGCTATTTAGTAGGCTATAATTTAATAAATATATACTAAATTTAAGTACCTTCTAGTAATAAAGTTAGAAGAGTTAGAGATATAACTTTTAATAAGTTATTTATTTACTCTATAGAGAGCTCTAAACTTATTAAAAGCTAGATAGAAATTTATTTACTAGCTTATATTAAAGATAAGAATAAATATAAGGATTTTATACACCTTAAAGAGCCTATTTAACACTCTAGTTAATTAGAAGAACCTTTATCTAGTTAAATATCTATAGAGAAACTACTTATTTAGCCGGATTAACTATTATCTAAGAAGCTACTAGAACCGGAAGATTAATTATCTAAGCGACTACTTAATATTACGGATTAATTTAGCTATTTAAGCTCTGTATTGCATTATATAGCTAATAACGCTAGCAATATAGCTTAGGCTAGCGATGCAGCTAAACTAAATCGGGAAATAGCGCTAGCAGCTAAAGGGCTGACTAAGCAAGCTTATATAAGCAGTTTTTTCCAAGGGGCTAAAGAGAGCCTGCATATATTAAATTTGCCCCCTGAACTGCTAAAATAGTTAGATTTAAAGCACTATAGATTCAGCAAGGAATTTTAAAAAGCTGCTGAACAAGAATTTAGTATAAATTAGCAGCAAGGAACGTTTAAGCCTATTTAAGAAAATCTTACTATATCTAAAGTTCTAGATACTACTTAGGTCTTTAAGTATAAGCTAGATAAATTCAGCTATCTAGTTAAGCTAAAAGCTAGATTATATATTAGAGGAGATTAGCAACTTTATAACAAAAAAGATACCTATGCAGCTACTCTGGCTGCTAAAAGCTTTAGGCTTACTATAGCTATATTAGCTAAATTTAACCTAGAAGCTATACAGCTAGATACTGTAAACGCCTTTATAAACAGCCTTTTAGACGAAATAGTCTATATAAAATACTCTAGAGGCTTTAAAAAGCCTAATTAAGTACTAAGGCTAAAAAGAGCTTTAT
>NW_024467734.1:1634-1852 GCF_000804445.1 Metarhizium album ARSEF 1941
TATATTTTTACTAATAACAAAATAACTATATTTATCTATATTAATAATATAGTTTTTATCTTTAAAAAGGCTTATAACAATAAAGCAACTAGTCTTATTAAAAGGCTTGAAGAAATATACAAAATAAAGAACCTAGAGGAACTAAAATAGTTCCTAGGCATACAAATTATAAGGGACTAAGCTAACAAAAAGCTCTAGTTATCTTAAGACTTTTATAT
>NW_024467735.1:0-1791 GCF_000804445.1 Metarhizium album ARSEF 1941
TTACTATTTTAATTAGTATTATTACTTTAATACTAATATTAAGATCTCTTATTAAAAGCTTAAGAAAGCTATTAGTACTAAAATTACTAATTAGCTAAAAGAAAACTCTAAGTTACAAGGAAAGATTAATTAATTTATTAAAAACTATAAGAAAAAAGAATAAATATACTTAAAAACCTTAAAAACAAAAAGAATAATTCTATAGAGGTAGCTTTTACTGCTAGTAATAGTATAGAAGTAATTACTAAAGATATACTTATATTTATAACTATATCTATAAATTATATTAATAAAAATAATACTATTTATCTACTAAAGTACTTTTTTATTCTTAATAGTAGATTTACTATATATATATATAATAATAAGGCTTAATTTATTAAATATAAGCCTTCTATTTAATAAAATACTGCCTTTTTAAGTACTAGCTATTTAAAAATTAAAGGTTACAGCAAAATTTAGCTAAAAACCCTAGATAAGCTATTTATATTGCAAAATACAGCTTATATACTAAATTTTATATAAATATAATAAGCCTAAACCTTCTATTAAAAGCAGGCTATAATTAGAACTTAGCTACTAGAAAGGTTACTAAAGTTACTAAAAATAAAGCTTATATTTTCTTAATAAGCTAGATATATTATTAGTTAGTTATTAAATATAATAAACCTTCTAAAAATACTATTATAGCTAGCTTTTATAACTTAAAAATACTTATAACTTTAATAACTACCTCTACTAAATACTAGTATTAACGCTTAAGTTATTTAGATAAAGATACTTTAGAATACTTTATAAAGGCTACTATAAAGACTAAAATTATAAGCTCTTTAACTATTAAATACAAAAAATACTCTCTAGCTAAGGCAACTAGAATTATATCTAGAAGGCCTTCTATTTAGAGCTCTAGGCCTTTCTATAAGCTTTATAATAATATATTTTAGCTTAAAAAAGCTTATAATAAGCAAAATATAGTTTTATTAGCTAATAATAGCTATACTATAATTATATTTATTTATTTATTATATTTAATAACTTAAGAAGCTATATTAAAGGCTTTAAAGGCTCTAAAAGCTCTTATAAAGATATAATTTTAGCAGAATATTTATATTATTAATAGAGATAACAACCTAGGCTTTTAACTAAATTATAGTGCTTAGTTAGCTAAAACTAGTATTATAAATAAGCTTATAGCTCTTTATACCTCTGCTTAAAATAGCTCTATAGAAAGATTAGAAGGTATTATAGCTACTAAAGCTAGAGTTTTAAAGCTATCTTTAAATTTACTCTCTAAATTATAGCCTAAATTCTAGTTAGCTACTATCTATTTATATAATAAAACTCTAAGGCATTATATATCTAAAAATCCTAATAAAGAACTTAAAAATGCTTATTAAGCTATACCTTTTAAAAGATTATATACTTATCTAACAGAAAATAAGCTAGATATAAGCTATACTAATAATTACCTAAAACTTAATATAAAGCATTTAAAAGCCTATAGCTGTAAGGCTTATCTACTTACTAAGCAGGCTATATAAAGTTATTAAAAACAAGCTCTAAAAATAAAACTTTTTACTAAAATAAGCTATTCAGTAAGCTATTATTTTGTTATAGTCTGAGCTATGCTCGACCTTAATGGAAGCGCTGCAATAGATGCGCTGCACTGCAATGCGCGATAGGGGACAAGCCCGTGCAGGACCTAACGTCCCGCCCCACAAGATCGCCAGCCCTCTATTTTCGACAGAGGTTTACACTATAAATACTACTTTTTTAAAAATTAATAATAAA
>NW_024467736.1:0-1782 GCF_000804445.1 Metarhizium album ARSEF 1941
TTCCTCCTCTCCACCTTCCTCCTCTCCATCTTCATCCTCTCCATCTTCCTCCTCTCCACTTCGCAAGCCTGTTGCCTCACAGCTTTCCCACACTCGAAGTGTATAGCAAACGAATCGGGTCATGTAACCGGCGTATCGCTTCTGACTGTCTTCATTCTGTAGTCTTGCCATCGGTCGTGCGTCCGGTTCGGATGCCTTTGCGCTTCGTAGCCACCGCCTAATGACATGCCCGAGTGTCGGCAGTCCTTTGACGCACTCTTCAACTAAACCTTCAACCCGCTTCGGTACATCTTCGAGTGTTCCTTCGTCTCGGCCCGGTAAACAACAAGCACGGCTCAGATGCCGCAAATTGCTTTTTGCTAGATGTTGCGGCCATTTGTTGCGTTTGAACCATAGTGTGTGATCGGTTTTTGCCATAGTAGCTTCGGCCACCTGCATTGCTTCTTCTTGCTGTTCCAGACGCCGGTCCCAATCTTCTATAACTTGCTGACTCTGCGAGCTCATCCCGTCCTTCGACTGCTCCGCTTCCCGTACGCTCTCGTCGTGATAGTCGACCACGAAATACCGGCGATGCGCTTTCGATTGAAACATCGTCTGTACGTATACTGCATGCCAGTGTTCCGGGTCGTCGACATTCGACTTCCATGCATGCTCCTTGTAACAGTGCTTTCTGATCTCATCACGGCTTATCGAGATCTTGCTACACCCGGGTTCGTCGCACAGATATCCTCGCATCGGCGCCCCAAGCCAGTCTAACGGTGCCTGAAGCGTCGGCGGTGTCGTGACTTGTGCCGGTTCCAGCAATTCGCAAGCGCCAAACTTCTTTTCTATTGCGGCCCTCTCAGAGCTTCGGACTTTATGTTGCAGCCTTAGATGCGTTGCCAAGTTCCGGACAGCGTATCCGTGATACCGGCAGACGAGCACTCTGTATCGAGAATCGTAGTAGAGCCATTCGTCGGCGTTTCCTGCAACAATCTCCAATCCGTCTTCGTAGCCAATCGCGCTGTCAGATGCGAATGTACTATTTGCTGTGCACGGGCTGCCGTGTGTTAGACTCCACGACCGTTGTGTCGCGGGCGTCGCCACTTCCGACACCCAGCTTGCGAGTGAGCTTGCATCGGCCATCGCTTCGTGCGACGAGACGGGCCTCGTGAATTATCTTCAAAAATGACATGCAGTCGCTCTGTGATTTCCACGACAGACCGTCATTGTTTGCTCGGTAGCTGCCATGAATTTGTTTATTTTACACGGGAATTGTCAAGACGCGGGGCGCTCGTGTTGCGCTCGCGTTAACCCTAAATTTCACACGCCCTGCGAGTATCGACTCTTGTACTTCAACCGTCCCAACGTCGACCATGTACGACATAACACTCCAAAAATCGTAGAACTGTTTTTCTAGAGAGAACGCGACTCAGCGAAAATTATCATGTAAATTATATTGATATACGATCGTTTGAGCTTGACGACGTATTTCTGCAAAAAGCTGAACTACAAACATTGTTTCTCGCTAGCAAGTTTTGAATCTGAATGTGAGCCTCGATTTCCGTCCGACTTCTGACATGATTAAAACTCTGTCAGTGACCGCTTACCATCCAATCCTACATGCGAGTACCAGAATCGTAATTTATTCATAACATTTGCGACGAAATCATAACTTGGGGATGACTTCCTTGGGGAAGACTACAATGCTACTCAAAACGGAAATCCAGTAGCCGCTTGCCGTTAGCGCCGACTTGGGGTTAGCTGGGGATAAGTGTTCCCCTCCGCTGCTTTTTGGTTAGG
>NW_024467737.1:0-1745 GCF_000804445.1 Metarhizium album ARSEF 1941
TCGGCTTCCAAACGATCGATGCGTTTTCTCTAGCCTGGTCCAGCCGATGCTGGATGGCTGGCCTGTCGCACCTTCGTGTCGGTGAAGCTCGCCGAAACGGAAGCTTGCTGGTAGCAGCTGGTGCGTTGGATGGTCTCCGTCCGCGCGGAGTGCGCGCACCGCGTACCTGGTCTGTCGGTAGTCGAGGAGGTCTCTGGCACTCGGTAGATGCGCTGCGTCTCGAAGGAAGGCCAGAGGTGTTGACCTCAGCAACCCCGTGATGGCTCTTGCCTGACTGTTCAACAGCAACTGAAACTTTCTCAATCGATCCTTCTGGCCTCTCCACCAGATCTCCGACCCGTACATTGCTACGGATGTGACCGCTGCGACGACCATTCTCCTCATCAGCTTGACCGACAAGCCGCCGTCGCTTGGGCTGAGGCTAGCCACCCGCTGCAGAGCGCCTTTGGCGCTCGCCATCCTGCTCTCGAAGTGTACCTTGAATGACAGCTTCGAATCGAGCCAGAAGCCTAGCCATTTGGATGCTTCTTGCTTGATCGTGAAACTCAGCTCTCCGATTTGAACGGTTATGTCTTTCGCCGCTTGAAGCACTTTGCGACGCCTGCTGAACACGAGGACCTCCGTCTTGCTGACTTCGAACTCGACTTTGTTATTGATGCCCCACCGTACCGCATCCCTGGCGATAAGTTCGAGGTTTCTTGCGCCTTGCTTCAAGTCTTCGCAGTCTATGACTAGACCTATGTCGTCTACGAACGAGATAGATTGTAGGCTTGGGTGCCTGTCTTCCAGCCATCCGAACATCGCACTGATCGACAGGATGAAAAGTACTGGGAGAGACCGGTGATCCTTGAGGCAGGCCGGCCTGGACCTTACGGACCTCACCTGTGCGTCCATCAATGACCAGCATCGCCTGCCGATCCGTCAGGAACGAATCAACCCAGCGCACGATGTTACCGGCAATGCCGACTTCGATCATCCGCTTGAGCAGCTTGCTTTTGTTGACTCTATCGAAGGCACCTTTGACATCAAGGAGCAGCGCAAGGGCGGTGCGCTTATCGCACCAGGCGTCTTCGACCTTAGTGACCAGTTGGGCCACTGCGTCTGATGCCCCTCTTCCTCGACGACAGCCAAATTGTCCTGTATGGAAGATTTCGTTCTTCTCACAGAAGGATGCGATCCAAGTTGCGATTGCTCTCTCAACCACTTTGCCAAGACAGCTGAGCAGGCTGATGACTCGGTAGGCGTTCGCGACGGCGTATGTGGGTTTCCCCTGCTTACGCAACAAGATGCCCTTTGCGGTCTTCCACGTGCAAGGGTGGTAGCCTGTCCATATGCATCCCTGGACGAGGGCCACGATTCGCTCCTCAGCCCACTGCCACAGCAGTCGAAGTGCTTTGAACCCGATGCCGTCCGCTCCCGGGGCTTTCTTGACGGACTGCGAAAACAATGCCTCTTGGACTTGGCCCGCACCTACACTGATCATCGTGTCTGGTATCTGGATGTCTTCCTCATTGCTGGCTTGAGATGGGAAGGCTTGCGCCATGAAGATTTCTTCTTTCTCTTCTGCTGTCGCCACTATCTTGTCCGGCTGTCCATCGACGCCGCTGATTTTGATTGCTGGTGTGTATGACGGGATTTTGGGCTTCGTGTATCTGAGCGCTTTCCAGCATCGTTCGGGATCAGTCGCGGGTTGCGAGTGGTCGTCATTTGGGAAGACGCCTTCGAGAAAGCGTTCCCAGGTTCGA
>NW_024467738.1:0-1726 GCF_000804445.1 Metarhizium album ARSEF 1941
AGTATAGTATATAGAAGGAAGAGAATAAGCAATAAAGGCAAGCCTTATAGTACTCTAGCTAGAATGTAGTATACTTTTAATATTTATTTATTAAAGTAGAGCTAGTTTATTCTTAAGTTAATAATAGCTTAAATATAAACTATAAGCTATTTTAGTACTTCTGCCTTAAGTAATATAGCAAGCAGCTTTAAGTAGCTAACTATATTAAATACTTTACTAATATCTAGCTATAATAGTAAGGCAATACTATACTAGCTCTAGGCTGTCTTTACTGCTTTAGTAACTACTCTTAGTATAACCTCTATTAACTTATTAGCTCTATTGCCTATCTATATATTTAGTAGCATGCTTTCTGCCTTAGCAATAGCTATAATTTAGGCTGCTATTATAGCCTTTAATATCTTACTTATAACATTAAGCAGCAATATAGAGCGCTACCTCTTAGCCTGCCTTAGGTCTATAGGCGTTTTCCTAAGCTTACAGAGAATAATTACTTTAGTAGTTTAGAACTAAGCTAGAAAATAAGTATATTTAGCTACTTTAGTTAGTAAGTAAGTAAAGATATTTATAAAGAGGGCTTTATAGGCTTTTAAAAGGCTAGCTAGCATTTTATTATCTCTAGAGGCTTTCTAGCTTGCTATCTTTATAAAGGCTTTATATATATTAGCATTTATAAACTATTAGTCTACTAGCATCAGTATACTATTAAGCTAGCAAAAAGCTAGGTCTACTATATTGCTAATATTAGTAGTTAGCTCTAGAAAGAATTTTACAGTAAAAATATCTACCTTCTCCTCTAGATATACAGCTAGGTCAGCTGTATTAAGTTCTCTATTATAAAGTAGAGCTAGAAGCTATATAAGTTTAAGTAGAATATAGCTATATAAGTAGGCCTATCTTTCTAGCTGCTATATTTTATTGTTTCTTATATTTATATAGTAGAGAGTCTTACACTAAGTGCTTCTGCATTTCTTAGCAGTAATCTAGCTTTATGCTAAGTTAGCCTCTAGGCAGTATTTCTAGTTAGCTGTTATTTATTATTTCTAGTTAGCTATTATTTATTTATAGCACTATACTTATTTTGCTCTCCTTATATTTAATACTGCCTTTATTACGCGCTAGCTTTACTACTATTTCTAGTAAGAAGGCCTTAGCGCTCTCTTTAGTATAGTATTATCTACTATCTCCTAAAGTTATTATACTATTTAGTCTATATATTTATTAACATTAGCCTAGGTGTAGAGTAGCTATATTGCTGCCTTGCCTTAAAACTATACTTTAGCCTCTACTTTAGCTAATTTCTTATTAAGCTTCTTCTATAAGTACTTTATAAGCGCTAGAGGCTTATTATCTGCCTTTATATTAACCTAGATTAGCTATAGAATATAGTTAGATCTAGCTAGATTTATAGCTTCTTAGTATATAACTCTAAGGCTTTATAAAGCTTAAGCTAAGTTAATAGTACTATCTTTATCTTTATATTTTTGCTTTATAAATTCTTCTTTTAGTGTTATTAAGCTAAGCTGCTACTAAGCTGCTATTACTAATAGTTCTTTATAGCTTTAGCTAGTTCTCTCTAGCTTATTCTAAAGTAGGTGCTTAAGGTTAAAGTCCCTAACTAATATATACTTATTCTAGGCCTCTTTAGCCTTTATATTATATAGAGGTATATTTTACCTCTTACTTTTATAGAGCTTTAAGTATAGCAATATAACTTTAATTCTCT
>NW_024467739.1:0-1723 GCF_000804445.1 Metarhizium album ARSEF 1941
CCTTAGTAGTATACTAGCTTATAGCTATTAAGCTCTAAGCTAAAAGGCTAGCTTTATTTTATTTATTTTATTTTTATATTACTATTAAGTTAATATTAAGCTAGTAGTAAAGCGCTATATAAATAAAGTTATTCTTTTTATTAATATTTTAGTATAATATCTTAAGTATTCTAGAAGAAGAGAATAATATTAATTCTTAGCGCTATAGTGTCTCTTAGTAATAAAAAGCAGCTTATATATAGTAAAATACTAGCTAGTTATTAAGCTAGAAGTATTATATTCTTAGTTTTATTTCTACTCATTATAGTTTAAGCTATACTCAACCTTAAGATGTAATACAATATAATAAATGCAATAAGCACTATATATATATACAGAGAACCTATATAGTGCTAAATTAAGCAAGCTGTAGACAGCTTGTTTAATACGTACTTTTTTAACTTAATAGTTAAGAGCTTTAGTATTACTAGGATAACTGCGGCTAGCACTCGCTATAGCTTAATAGAGCTAGTCTATTACACTACTCTCTTATAGACAGCCTCTCTTCTAGATAAGCTATTCTCTACTTAACTTTAAGTTAGAGTTAATTATAATCTGCTAGTAGTAGTAGTCTAAGTATTAGTAGTCTGTAAACTTTATTAAGCGTTCTAAGTATTTCTTTTTAGCTTTATTTTAATGCTTCTTTAAAATAAAGTAGGCTTAATTCTAAGCTAAGTAGTAAGTATGCCTCTTTATATAAAATATACTTTTCCTTAATATTACTTATAATTATAAAGTATAATTATTCTTTATTTATATAGTGCTTAGTAGTATACTAGCTATACCTTAGTATTACTTTATAGTATAGTTAGTATACTACTAAGTACTATATAAATAAAGAATAATTATATTTTATAATTATAAGTAATATTAAGAATATTAAATATCTTAGCTTAAAAGATAAAGCCTTTTTAGTATAACTTATTAGTATTTTCTAGTTCTTTTATACTTAATATTAAGAGCGCTTTTATAGTAGATTTACTATAAAGTTACTATAAAGTAGTTTATATAACTCTTACTTTATTTATCTTTACTATTTCTTTAGTAAAGCTTTTAATCTTTATATACTTAATAGAGAACTTTTTAATAATTATACTAAGTACTTATTAGTATATAGTTATATTTAAGCTAAAGGCAGTTTAAACTTAGCTAGTTTTCTCTTAATATTATTTTACTTTACCTTAGAAAGTTACTATAGTATTACTACTTAGTAAGTACTTTATAGTAATAGCAGTATTATAGCTAATAGCCTAGTTTATAGCTAATACTATATTAGCAGCAGCCTGCTCTTTATGTACTTCTATAATAGTATCTCTCTTTATAAGCACCTTATAATATTATTGTGTTCAGCTTACTCTTTATATACTTTAATAATAGTATTACTTTTTATAAGTACTTTATAATATTATTATATTAAGATAAAGAGAGAGAGAAAGACTAGAGCTTAAGCTAAATATACTTTAGCTATAATACTTACTTATAATTATAGTTTTTTAGCTGTTTTTATAGCTTTCTTTACTATTATTATTATAGCTTTTTATAACTACTCTTAAGTTATAAAAGTATTATTATAGTTAATTATAACTTTAGCTATAGCTTAATATACCTCTATCTTAGTATATACTTAAAGTATTACTTATACTCTCTTAAGAGTATTACTCTTTAAAATATAGCTTATAAGTTT
>NW_024467740.1:0-203 GCF_000804445.1 Metarhizium album ARSEF 1941
TAAATTAAGAATAAATATAAGTAAGTACTTTACTAGCTGTAGCTTTAGTACTACTAGTAAAGAAACTAAAAGAAAGTTAGTAATTCTATATTAACTATAAAGCACTAAATAAAGTAATAAAATAAAATTACTACTTTTTACTACTAGTAAAGAAGATACTTTAGTCTTTAGTAAAAGCTAGGTAGTTTATATAAAGTTAAATA
>NW_024467740.1:300-1676 GCF_000804445.1 Metarhizium album ARSEF 1941
TTACTAGTATTAACTATAAACTTAAGGAGAGAAAAGAGGGAAAGAAGAAGCTCTCTATCCCCTCTTTTCCTTCTATTATATATATATAGGTTTAATGTGTATTTAAAGTGTACTTAATAAGGCACTAATATAGTGCTTTATACCTACTTAAGCCTACAGCTTAAGTCTATTATATACTCTCCTTCTAGTAGGTTTATTTATATTGCTGCTATATAGTAGAGATAGATATATAGTGTAAATCCCTCTAGCAACTATATATCTCTACTCTATGTTTTTTATATATAGTATATACTTAATATACCTCTGCTTTTTAAATAGTTTAGCAACTTTATACTACTTATTTTTATTATTTTCCTCTTAATAAGTATTATTAATACTCTTTTTATGCTACTAAAAATTCTTATTTCTAAAGATTGCTACTACTATATCTGCCTTCTTTTTCTGTATTGCTTCTATATTGCCTCTATTATTCTAAGCATAATATAGTATATACTGCGCACTTAATTTAGTTTTAAAGAGTCTGCTGCTAGCGCGCTCTCTCCCCTGCTCCTGCTGCCCCTGCTGCTATACTATAATACCTACTATATAGGCAAGTATGCTATAGAAGGCAACTTTAATAATAATAACCTCTTTAATAGAGAGAAAGTTCTAGAAATATATATACTATATTAGTGCAAGCTTATTAATACTAGCTCTACTAATTACATCTCTAGCTCTACTACAGCCTATAAGTAGTACTATAAAACTTATAAAAAGTGCGTTTAGAAAGCACACCTTTATGCTTTAAACTCTAAGCTATACTGCTAATAAAAGAAGGTATAGCAGATTATAAATACTAGTAGATATATTATATCTACTATATATAAAAAGTTAAGTAAGAGCTCTAGTATATATACTAAATTTTCTATATAGTTTAATTCTACTACTAAAAAATTTAATATATTATTAAAGTAAGCTTATATTACCTCTAGTTCTATCTATTTCTTATATATACTGCTTAATTTGTCTTCTAGTAGTATAGCTGCTAGCACTAATTTGCAGGCGCTAGTACTTACTAGTATATTAATGCCTACTTACTATAAGTATATACTGCCTCCTAAACTAGTAGATACTAGTAAGTTTTTTCTTTTTCTAGAGCTAAGCTACTATAGCTTAGAATATTAAGCAAATGCTATATAAGCAGCAGGTAGAGTAGGTAGAGTTGCGCTATAAACATGCTAACTAGCAGAAGCTAACTTATACTCTAGTTAATATGCTTTATAAAGAGGCAACTCTCTGCAGCTAATATATTTACTTTTATATCTTTAAGACTCTAACTTATCTCTATAGTAGGGAAGAGAGTAGTTATAAAGGTAATAGTATTTAGAATACTATTC
>NW_024467741.1:0-1447 GCF_000804445.1 Metarhizium album ARSEF 1941
TGGTTGAGCGAAATATTGAAGCTATTTAGGTTGTAAGTTCGAATCTTATCACGAGCATTAATAGGGATTTTAGTATAACGGTGAATGCATATGACTTTTAATCATCAAAATGTAGGTTCAATTCCTACAAATCCTATATAAATATGCCGGAATTGGTAGACGGGGTGGTTTTAGGAGCCATTGAATTTATATTCGTATAGGTTCGACTCCTATTATTTATATCATATCTCGTAGATTAATAGGTAAATCATGAATTTTTGGTATTCAATAGTGGGTGTTCGAATCACCTCGAGATAAAGGTGGTTATAGTTCAATCGGTAGAGCAGCTATTTGTGGCATAGCAAGTTCCCTGTTCGAACCAGGGTTTCCACCCATTCATTACTATATAATTAAAATTAATTATATAATTATGCCTGAATTAATTATAAACTTATGCCTGAGTAGTTCAACGGTTAGAACACTGATTTCATACATTAGTAATAAGAGTTCGATTCTCTTCCCAGGCTTTATATTATGATAATTATTTCTATTTTATCTCTTTTACTTTCTAATGCCGTTAATTTAAGACGTGATGTGTCTATTCTATATAATAGAATAGCTATACTTATCTTACTATATTGTATAGTACATGATTATACTTCTTTAACTGTAGTAACTAAAGGAATAGGACTACATGGAGGTTTATTATTAATTAATAATCTTACACAAATATTTCATATTTTTGTTTTTATTGTTACTATATTTATTTTAACTTTAACTAGTTTTTATCCTAGAAAAGTTTGAGTATCTGAATATTCTTCAATAAAAGATCTTTTATTTAATAAATTTATATATTATAACACTAAAATTATTAATAAAATGGGTGAACATTTAAAAATTATAGAATATCCTTTAATTTTATTATTTATTGTTACTGGTGCTATATTCTTAATGTCTAGTAATGATTTAATTACAATATTTTTATCTATAGAATTGCAAAGTTATGGTTTGTATATTTTAAGTACTATATATAGAAATTCTGAATTATCTACTACTGGAGGATTAATTTATTTCTTATTAGGGGGATTAAGTTCTTGTTTTATATTATTAGGTACTGCTTTATTATATGCTAATAGTGGAAGTACTAGTTTGGATAGTTTATACATTATTACAAGTATTATTACAAGTATTAGTGATATACAAAGCTCTGCTACTAATGATTTATGATACTCACCTAATTATATTAACTTATCTTTAGTTATATTTACTGTAGGGTTTTTATTTAAAATTAGTGCAGCACCATTCCACTTCTGATCTCCAGATGTTTATGATGCTATACCTACTATTGTTACTACTTTTGTAGCATTAATAGCTAAAGTATCTATATTAATATTATTATTACAATTAGTATATTATACTAATGCTAATATTACTATGAACAGTTGAACATTTATATTATTAATTAGTT
>NW_024467742.1:0-1653 GCF_000804445.1 Metarhizium album ARSEF 1941
ATACTTATTTTCTAGCTTAGTTCTAGACTACTAAAGTAATTATCCTCTATAAGCCTAGGAAAACGCCTATAGACTTAAGGCAGGCTAGGGGGTAGTGCTCTATATTGCTGCTTAATATTATAGGCAAGGTATTAAAGGCTATAATAGCAGCCTAAATTATAGCTATTGCTAAGGCAGAAGGTATACTACTAGATATATAAATAGGCTATAGAGCTAATAAGTTAATAGAGGTTATACTAAGAGTAGTTACTAAAGCAGTAAAGATAGCTTAAAGCTAGTATAGTATTACCTTACTACTATAGCTAGATATTAGTAAAGTATTTAATATAGTTAGCTACTTAAAGCTACTTACTATATTACTTAAAGTAAAAGTACTAAAATAGTAGAAGTACTAGAATAGCTTATAGTCTACATCTAAGCTATTATTAACTTAAGAATAAACTAGCTCTACTTTAATAGACAAACATTAAGAGTTTACTAGATTCTAGCTAGAGTACTATAGAGCTTACTTCTATTGCTTATTCTCTTCCTTCTATATACTATACTACTATATATCTAGCTCTAAGCAGCTAATATAACTATAGTAGTAGGCTTTACTAATAATATAAATATTTTAGTATTTAGGAGAAATATAGAGCAGACCTAAAGGCAGCTTAAGAGCGCTTAGAATATATATACAGCCTAAGTAAGAAAAGTAGAAGTTAAATTTAACTTAGCAAAAAGCAAGCTATTATACTTTAGCTAAGCTAGAGAGCTATACTAAACTTAAATATAGCTAGGCATTAATAAAATTATACCTAAAAAGAGCTATAAGTTTCTAGGTATTTAAATTAATAGAAAGCTAAAGTAAAACTACTATAAAGCTTAAATAGAGAAGAAATTAGCTATATAGTAGCTTGCTCTTACTATACTCTTAGCCTTAGCCTAAAGTAGTATATACTTTAGTAGATAGGCTCTTTATATAGCAGTAGTCTAAGGCGTTATTGCTTATAGTATAAGTATATTCTATATGCCTACTTAAGTCTAAGGCAAGCCTAGAGAGGTTGCTAAACAACTTACAGTAAAGTAATTATAGTGCCTTTAAGCTATTACTAAGGTATATAAAGCTATACTAATTCTACACCTAGAGGTAGAGGCAGTAGTCTCTCTACTAAACCTCTATCTTAACTCCTTAAAGTATAAGTTTAAAGATTAATTAGAGAAGATAAATATAGCAGGTTAGATCTAGACTACTTATAGTATAGTAGTAAGAGTTCTAAAGAAAAAGAAGAGGCCTTGGTAGAAACTAAACAAGAAAGACTAGCAGTAAATATAGGCCTAGAGCCTAGCTAGAGCTACTAAGGCTATAATACAGTAAGAATAGTAATAATAATAAAATAACTAGCACTAAAACACTAGACTAGCCTGCTAATAGTACAGCTAGAAGGCAACTAAGAATATACCCCTACTAAGCACACTAAAATAGACAACTTAGCTGTATAAAGGCCTATATAAGCATAAAACTACTATACTAATTTAGCTATAAATAAGCAAGATAGAGCTAAATAAGTTTCTCTACTATAAGTACATACTAAGCGTAGAGTTGCCTCTATATAGATATAGAACTAAGGAAGAAGATATATACTATATTATTTTATTATGCCTACTCTATAT
>NW_024467743.1:0-1644 GCF_000804445.1 Metarhizium album ARSEF 1941
CCCTAACCCTAACCCTAACCCTAACCCTAACGACGGGTACTCGCGGCGCTTCGAGCCGCTCTGGGGGGGAACACTGCTGCGGGTTGTACGGGGCTGCGTCGGCGCTTGTCTCTTCTCGTGTTAACGTGGGTTTGCGACGCCAACTCTGGCTTGGTTGTCATCTTCTGTATAACCCTAACCCTGAAATATACCGATGTCTTGCTCCCTCTACATCGGCCGTAAATACGTTAACCCTAACCCTGGAACGCTCCTTCTTGTTCTTTCTTCCTGACTCCTTTGCTGCTCTACTGGTTGCTCACCACTTTCTCTGCGCATTTGTGCCTCGCGTGCCGCCCTACTGCTCCCTAACCCCTTTCACCGCTTCATCACTTCCCTTTGTTTTTTTTTTTTTTTTTTTTCTTTTTTTTTTTTAACTAAACCATTTCTTATCTACGGCTATTTCTACCTTTTGACCTGCAACCACCCATCTTTTACTTATTCCTTCTTCTTTACTAACTGCCTTCCCTGGCTTCTTTCTATGTTTCCTCCATTTGTCTGCTCTTCCCCGTTAATAATCCGTTTATTGCCCTGTTCACTCGACTTGTTTGTTGTTAACCCTCCGTCCTTCTCCGGCTACTTTTGGCTATTTTACTTTCTTGCTTATTATAATTTCCTCCCCAATTTATTCGTGCAATCACTCCAATCTCTCCAACCCTACTTTCTAATCTTCGGCGTATTTATTATTATCCCCATGCTATAACCTAACCCCAAACACTGCTGCCCCTAACCATTGCATAACCCCCGCACATCGCTGCCCCTAACCATTACCTTATTGTAATCTGCTTAACCTGTAATTCTAATATTCCTGTTTCCCTATGCTATATACGTATTTACATAAAACCATAATATATTGTTCACTTTTACTCCTACCCTTCTTCTTTACACTGTATACCACCATTTTACCCCTGATCCGCTCTTAATAACGCAATAATACTTCATCATCTTTCCGTTTCTCCTTTGCTTCTATTCTACCCTAAACCACTCTTTCTGTGCCATCTACTAACACCTTACTACAAACCCCCGACTTGTCTTATTGCCTGCTATTCTAACCCCTATCCTAAAATCTATTGTGTCTGTCTATGCACCTCCCTGATATAATTTGCCATTATCGGTCTTGTTCTACCTTATTTGCAATATCCTCACGCTTTTACCCCTTTGCTTGGCTTCTTCGTTCCATCTTGCCTCTATTTCCGCTGCTTTCTCTCCCTATTATCTTCATCTTCAATTTATCTGGTCGCAAACGGCTACTGTCGGTCTAATTTAAATCTCTTGTCTGCCGCCGCTACTGCTTTCTTCATCCCAATCCCCGCCCTACTATCTGGGCATTTATCCCTATACAACTAACCTTACGTTCGCTACACCAACCGTAACATTAATTACTCTATACCTCTCCCTTGAATCTATCTCCCCTTAACCCTCATCAAACCAATCCATCAACATACTCATCCCAACACACATCTCATTCGTCTCCATTCCTCCCCAATCTTTACGTCTGCGTCCACCAATACGTAACAAATCATCCACCCCAACCTCTTTTCCTTCTTCTGTTTTGCCTATCTGCCGGAAAGGGAATTGCTACACGGGCATGACACTTTGGCTACACGG
>NW_024467591.1:0-1073 GCF_000804445.1 Metarhizium album ARSEF 1941
AAGTTCTAGAAACTTATAGAGCCTTATTAAGAGCTCCTAATAGGACTAAAATTAAGACCTAGATTACAAATTACTAAAAAGCCCTTATAAAGGCTATTTAGCTTAATTTACTAAATATAAAGAGTCTAAAACTTACTATTAACTTTCTATCTACTATAAATACTATAAATCTAGGCTTTTCTAGCTACTAAAATAACTAGATTTAAGATAAGGCTTAACTAAATAAGCCTAATTAGAAAGATAAAATACTTAATAGCTATAAAATATTAAATTTATTTAAATAAAATTAATAAAATTAATAGCATTTTAATATAAAGAGTAGCTTTACAAGCTTTTAAGAGAATTCTAAAGAATTTGTTAAAAATAGCTTTAATAATTAACCTAATAATTAACCTAATTAACTTAATTAACTTAATAATATAAATAATACTATAAATAACAGAAAATTTATACCTAAATGCGTTTATAGTTAATATTACTACTATAATTAGTGTTTTTACTTTAATGCTAATATTAAGCTCTTTAATTAGAAGCTTAAGGAAGCTATTAGTACTAAAATTGCTAATAAGCTAAAAGAAAACTCTAAATTATAAGGGAAAATTAACTAATCTATTAAATATTATAAGAAAAAAATACAAAATACACTTAAAAACACTAATAACAAAAAGGATAATTTTATAGAGATAGCTTTTGCTGCTAATAATAGTACAGAAGCTATTACTAAGGAAATACCTATATCTATAACTATTTCTACGAATTATATTAACAAAAATAACGCTATTTATTTGCTAAAGAACTCTTTTATCCTTAACAAAACATCTACTGATTTATGAAATATAAGCCTTCAATTCAATAAGATACTGCCTTTTTAGGCACTAGCTATTTAAATATTAAAGGTTATAGTAAAATTCAGCTAAAAACCTTAGATAGGCTATTTATATTGCAAAATACAGCTTATATACTAAATTTTCATATAAATATAATAAGCCTAGACCTTCTATTAAAGGCAGGCTATAATTAGAACTTAGCTACTAGAAAGGTCACTAAAAATAAAGCCTATATCTTTACTACAA
>NW_024467591.1:1083-3339 GCF_000804445.1 Metarhizium album ARSEF 1941
TAGATATATTGTTAATTAGTTATTAAATATAATAAACCTTCTAAAAATACTATTACAGCTAGCTTTTATAACTTAAAAACGCTTATAACTTTAATAATAGCCTCTGCTAAATACTAGTATTAACGCCTAGGTTATCTAGATAAAGATGCTTTAGAACACTTTATAGAGGCAACTATAGAGACTAAAATTATAAGCTCTTCTACTATTAAATGCGAAAAATACTCTCTAGCTAAGGCAACTAGAATTATATCTAGAAGGCCTTCTATTTAGAGCTCTAAGCCTTTCTATAGGCTTTATATTAATATATTTTAGCTTAAAAAGGCTTATAATAGTTAAAATGCAGTATTATTAGCTAAAGATAGCTATACTGCTATTATATTTATCTATTTATTATATTTAATAACTTAAGAGGCTATATTAGAGGCCTTAAAAGCTCTAAAATCCCTTATAAAGATATAATTTCAGCAGAATATCTGCATTATTTATAGAGATAACAATCTAGGCCTTTAACTAGATTATAGTGCTTAGTTAGCTAAAACTAGCATTATAAATAAGCCTAGAGCCCCTTATACCTCTGCTTAAAATAGCTCTATAAAATAGTTAGAGAGTATTATAGCTACTAAAGCTAGGGTTTTAAGGCTATCTTTAAATTTACCCTCTAAATTATAGCCTAAATTCTAGTTAGCTGCTGTCTATTTATATAATAGAACTCTAAGGCGTTATATATCTAAAAATTCTAATAAAGAACCTAAAAACACTTATTAAGCTATACCTTTTTAAAGATTACACGCTTATCTAGCTGAAAATAAGCTAGATACTAGCTATACTAACTATCTAAAACTTAATATAAAGCATTTAAAGGCTTATAGCTGTAAGGCTTATCTGCTTACTAAGCAAGCTATATAAAGTTATTAAAAATAAGCCTTAAAAATAAAACTCTACGCTAAAATAAGCTATTTAGTAGGCTATAATTTAACTAATATATACTAAATATAAGTACCTTCTAGCAATAAAGTTAGAAGAGTTAGAGATGTAACTTTTAATAAGTTATCTATTTACTTTATAGAGAGCTTTAAACCTATTAAAAGCTAGATAGAAATACACCTACTAGCTTATATTAAAGATAAGAATAAATATAAGGATTTTACATACCTTAAAGAGCCTACTTAATTAGAAGAACCTTTATCTAGTTAAATATCTATAGAAAAACTACTTATTTAGCTAAATTAACTATTATTTAAGGAGCTAGAAGCAGAAAATTAATTATCTAAGCAACTACTTAATATTACAGATTAATTCAGCTATTTAAGCTCTATATTACATTATATAGCTAATAAAGCTAGCAATATAATTTAGGCTAGTAATGCAGCTAAACTAAATTATTACTTTATAGAGAGCTTTAAACCTATTAAAAGCTAGATAGAAATACACCTACTAGCTTATATTAAAGATAAGAATAAATATAAGGATTTTACATACCTTAAAGAGCCTACTTAATTAGAAGAACCTTTATCTAGTTAAATATCTATAGAAAAACTACTTATTTAGCTAAATTAACTATTATTTAAGGAGCTAGAAGCAGAAAATTAATTATCTAAGCAACTACTTAATATTACAGATTAATTCAGCTATTTAAGCTCTATATTACATTATATAGCTAATAAAGCTAGCAATATAATTTAGGCTAGCAATGCAGCTAACTTAAATTAGGAAATAGCGCTAGCAGCTAAAGGGCTGACTAAGCAAGCTTATATAAGCAGCTTTTTCTAAGGGGCTAAAGAGAGCCTATATATATTAAATTTGCTCTCTAAACTACTAAAATAGTTAGATTTAAGGCACTATAAATTTAGCAAGGACTTTTAAAAAGCTGCTAAATAAGAATTTAGTATAAATTAGCAGCAAGAAACATTTAAGCTTATTTAACAAAATCTAGCTATATCTAAGGCCCTAGATACTACTTAGGTTTTTAAGTATAAGCTAGATAAATTTAGCTATCTAGTTAAACTAAAAGCTAGATTATATATTAAAGAGGACTAATAACTTTATAATAAAAAAGATACCTATGCAGCTACCTTAGCTGCTAGAAGCTTTAGGCCTATTATAGCTATATTAGCTAAATTTAACTTAGAAGCTATACAGCTAGATGCTATAAATGCCTTTATAAACAGCCTTTTAAACGAAATAGTCTATATAAAGTACTCTAGAGGCTTTAAAAAGCCTAATTAAGTACTAAGGCTAAAAAGAGCCTTATATGGC
>NW_024467591.1:3892-4901 GCF_000804445.1 Metarhizium album ARSEF 1941
AATTAGCTATAAAGGTTATAAAGTATTTATATAATACTAAAAACTTAGCTATTTAAATTAACAGAAATTTAATACTAGAGCTATCTATATTAGCAGATGCAGCTTATGCTAATAATAAAGGCTTTAGAAAATTAATATAGAGCCTTCTAATTTAACTATTTAAGGCCTTTATTATTTAGTTAGCAACTAAACAAGCTACTATAATAACTTCTTCTATAGAGGCTGAATTACTAGCTATTTTAGCTATTGCAAAGGAAACTATAGCCTTTTTAAGGCTTATAACTTAACTAGGCCTAAAATTAGAGGCTAAAAAACCTACTATATACTATAATAACCTACAAACTATAAGGCTAGTTACCCTAGACCTTTCTAGAGTTAAAACAGCTTTAAGGTATATTAATATATATAACGCCTAGATAAAGCAGGCTTATAAAGAAGGAAAATTTAATATAAAATACTTAAAAACCTTAGAAATACCTGCCGACAGCTTTATAAACGGCCTTATAAAACCTCTTATAGAGCAAAAATTCTATAATTTTAAATAACAGCTAGGCCTATTTAATATTAAAGGCTTTATTTTAGCTAAAGAAGCTATTAAAAATTTAATAGATTAGCTATATAAGCTATATCTACCTCTTATATTTATTTATTATTTAATATTTATTATCTATTTTTACTTATTTATCTATCTTTATTGCTTATTACTCTATCTTTTATTATCTATTTATTATAACTTACCTAGCTATATTTAATATATAGCTAAGGGGGTATATTAGCAGCAGATACTTCCTACTATAAAAAATAACCTATAATACACCTATAAAAACAAAGGGAAACAGCTATAATATACAAATTACCTATAAGAAACATTTGCATGCATTTTGTATATAAGAATTTAATATACTTTACGCTTATATTTCTTTATATATATAAATAAAGTTAAAAGAGGAATGCTAGCTGGAATTTAATAAAAAGACTAATAAGCTATAAAGGCTAATCTACTTTATAG